>NW_025727615.1:0-34856 GCF_021461385.2 Schistocerca piceifrons
ACTTCAGGATTACTGTATCCCTCTGATCTTATTATTGACGATGAAACACAGAAATAACCTCCGTATTAAATAGAAAAGGCACAATGCCGACTTAAGTACATGAAGACTGATTCTTCTTACTGTCTATGTTTTGAACCATTCCTGTGACACTACTTGTAGAATCCGATGCTTCACTTCAGGTTTACTGTATCCCTTGGACCTTCTTATTGACGATGAAACACAGAAATTGCATCGGAATTAAATATAAAAGATACAATGCCGACTTAAGTACAAGAAGACTGACCCTACCAACTGTCTATGTTTTGAACCATTCCTGTGACACTAGTCATAGATTCCGATGCCTCACTTCAGGTTTACTGTATCCCTCTGACTTTCATATTGATGGTGAAACACAGAAATTGCATCGGAACTAAATACGAAAGGCACAATGCCAACTTAAGTACAAGAAGACTGACTCTTCTTACTGACTATGTTTTGAACCATTTCTGTGACACTAGCTATGGATTCCGATGCTTCACTTCAGGTTTACTGTATCCCTCTGACCTTCTTATTGACGATGAAACACAGAAATAACCTCGGAATTAAATGGAAAAGGCACAAAGCCGACTTTAGTACATGAAGACTGATTCTTCTTTCTGTCTATGATTTGAACCATTCCTGTGACACTAGTTGTAGAATCTGATGCTTCACTTCAGGTTTACTGTATACCTTGGACCTTCTTATTGACGATGAAAGACAGAAATTGCATTGGAATTAAATACAAAAGGCACAATGCGGACTTAAGTTCAAGAAGAGTCACTCTTCCTACTGTCTATGTTTTGAACCATTCCTGTGACACTAGTTTTGGATTCCGATGCTTCACTTCAGGTATACTGTATCGCTCTGACCTTATTGCCGAAGAAACACAGATATTGCATCGGAATTAAATACAAAAGGGACAATGCCGACTTAAGGACAAGATGACTGACTCTTCTTACTGACTATGATGTGAACCATTCCTGTGACACTAGTTATAGATTCCGATGTTTCAATTCAGGTTTACTGTTTCCCTTGGACATTCTTATTAACGATGAATCACAGAAATTGCATCGGAATTTTAATACAAAAGGCACAATGCCGACTTAACTACAAGAAGACTGACTCTTCTTACTAACTGTGCTTTGAACCATTCCTGTGACACTATTTATAGATTCCGATGCTTAACTTCAGGATTACTGTATCCCTCTGACCTTCTTAGTGACGATGAAACACAGAAATTGCATCGGAAATAAGTACAAAAACCCAATGCCGACTTAAGTACAAGAATACTGACTCATCTTACTGTCTATGTTTTGAACCGTCCCTGTGACACTAGATATAGATTCCGATGCTTCATCCAGGTTTACTGTATCCCATGGACCTTCTTATTGACGATGAAGCACAGAAATTGCATCGGAATTAAATACAAAAGGCACAATGCCGTCTTAAATACAAGAAGACTGACTCTTCTTACTGACTATGTTTTGACTCATTCCTGTGACACTACTTATGGATTCCGATGCTTCACTTCAGGTTAAATGTATCCCTCTGACCTTCTTATTGACGATGAAACACAGAAATTGCATCGGAATTAAATACAAAAGGCACAATGCCGAATTAAGTAAAAGAAGACTGACTCTTTTTACTGTCTATTTTTGAACCAGTCCTGTGACACTAGTTATAGGTTCCGATGCTTCACTTCAGGTTTACTGTATCCCTTGGACCTTCTTATAAACGATGAAACAAAGATATTGCATCGGAATTCAATACAAAAGGCACAATGCCGACTTAACTACAAGAAGACTGACTCTTCTTACTGACTATGCTTTGAGCCATTCCTGTGACGCTACTTATGGATTCCGATGCTTCACTTCAGGTTAACTGTATCCCTCTGACCTTCATATTGACGATAAAACACAGAAATTGCATCGGAATTAGATACAAAAGGCACAATCCCGAATTAGGTACAAGAAGACTGACTCTTATTACTGTCTATTTTTGAACCAGTCCTGTGACAATAGTAACAGACTCTGATGGTTCACTCCAGGTTTAATGTATCCCACGGACCTTCTTATTGACGATTAAACACAGAAATTGCATCGGAATAAAATGCAAAGGGCACAATGCCGACTTAAGTAAGAGAAGACTGACTCTTCTTACTGTCTATGATTTGAACCATTCCTGTGACACTAGTTATAGATTCCGATGCTTCACTCCAGGATTACAGTATCCCTTGGACCTTCTTTGTGACGATGAAACACAGAAATTGCATCGGAATTAAATACAAAAGGCACAATGCCGACTTAAGTACACGAAGACTGACTCTTCTTACTGTCTATGATTTGAACCATTCCTGTGACACTAGTTATAGATTCCGATGCTACACTCCAGGTTTACAGTATCCCTTGGACCTTCTTTTAGACGATGAAGCACAGATATTGCATCCGAATTAAATAGAAAAGGCACAATGAAGACTTAAGTACAAGAAGACTGACTCTTCTTACTGACTATGTTTTGAACCATTCCTGTGACTCTAGTAATAGTTTCCGATGCTTCACTTCAGGTTTACTATATCCCTTGGACCTTCTTGTTGACGATGAAACACAGAAATTGCATCGGAATTAAATACAAAAGGCAAAATGCCGTCTTAAGTACACGAAGACTGACTCTTCTTACTGTCTATGTTTTGAACCATTCCTGTGACACTAGTTATAGATTCCGATGCTACACTCCAGGTTTACTGTATCCCTTGGACCTTCTTTTCGACGATGAAACACAGAAATTGCATCGGAATTAAATACAAAAGGCACAATGCCGACTTAAGTACAAGAAGACTGACTCTTCTTACTAACTATGTTTTGAACCATTCCTGTGACACTAGTTATGGATTCCAATGTTTCGCTTCAGGTTTACTGTATACTTTGGACTTTCTTATTGACGATGAAACACAGAAATCGCATCGGAATTAAATACAAAGGGCACAATGCCGACTTAAGTACAAGACGTCTGACTCTTCTTACTGTCTATGCTTTGAAACATTACTGTGACACTACTTATAGATTCCGATGCTTCACTCCAGGTTTACTGTATCCCTTGGACCTTCTTATTGACGATGAAACCTAGAAATTGCATCGGAATTAAATACAAGAGGCTCAATGCCGACTTAATGACAAGGTGACTGACTCTTCTCACTGACTAAGTTTTGAACCATTCCTGTGACACTAGTTATAGATTCCGATTCTTCACTTCAGGACTACTGTATCCCTCTGACCTTCTTATGGACGATGAAACACAGAAATTGCATCGGAATTAAATACAAAAGGCACAATGCCGACTTTACTAAAAGAAAACTGACTCTTCTTACTGACTATGCTTTGAACCATTCCTGTGACACTAGTTATAGATTCCGATGCTTAACTTCAGGATTACTGTATCCCTCTGACCTTCTTACTGACAATGAAACACAGAAATTGCATCGGAAATCAATAAAAAACACAATGCCGACTTAAGTACATGAAGACTGGCTCTTCTTACTGTCTATGTTTTGAACCATTCCTGTGACACTAGTTGTAGATTCCGATGCTTCACTTCAGGTTTACTGTATCCCTTGGACTTTCTTATTGACGATGAAAGACAGAAATTGCATCGGAATTAAATCCAAAAGACACAATGCCGACTTAAGTACAAGAAGACTGACTCTTCCAACTGTCTATGTTTTGAACCATTCCTGTGACACTGTTTATAGATTCCGATGCTTCACTTCAGGTTTACTGTATCCCTCTGACCGGCTTATTGACGATGAAACACAGAAATTGCATCGGAATTAAATACAAAAGGCACAATGCCGACTTAAGTACTAGAAAAATGACTCTTCTTACTGACTATGTTTTGAACCACTCCTGTGACACTACTTATGGATTCCGATGCTTCACTTCAGGTTTACTGTATCCCTTGGACCTTCTTATTGACGATGAAGCACAGATATTGCATCGGAATTAAATACAAAAGGCACAATGCCGCCTTATGGACAGGAAGACTGACTCTTCCAACTGCCTATGTTTTGAACCATTCCTGTGACACTAGTTATAGATTCCGATGCTTCACTTCCGGTTTTCTGTATCACTCTGACCGTCTTATTGACGATGAAACACAGAATTTGCATCGGAATTTAATAGAAAATGCACAATGCCGACTTAAGTTCTAGAAGACTGACTCTTCTTACTGACTATGCTTTCAACCATTCCTGTGACACCAGTTATGGATTCCGAAGCTTCACTTCAGGTTAACTGTATCCCTCTGACCTTCTTATTGACGATGAAACACAGAAATTGCTTCGGAATTAAATACAAAAGGCACAATGAAGAATTAAGTACAAGAAGACTGACTCTTCTTATTCTCTATTTTTGATCCAGTCCTGTGCCACTAGTTATAGACTCCGATGCTTCACTCCAGGTTTTCTGTATCCCATGGACCTTCTTATTGACGATGAAACACAGAAATTGCATCGGAATATAATGCAAAGGGCACAATGCCGACTTAAGTAAGAGAAGACTGACTCTTCTTACTGTCTATGATTTGAACCATTCCTGTGACATTAGTTATAGATTCCGATGCTTCGCTCCAGGTTTACTGTATCCCTTGGACGATCCTATTAACGATGAAACACAGAAATTGCAACAGAATTAAATAGAAAATGCACAATGATGACTTAAGTACAAGAAGACTGACTCTTCTTACTGACTATGATTTGAAACATTCCTGTGACACTAGTTATAGATTCCGATGCTTCAGTTCAGGATTTCTGTATCCCTCTGACCTTCTTATTGACAATGAAACACAGAAATTGCATCGGAATTAAATACAAAAGGCACAATGCCGACTTAAGTACAAGAAGACTGACTCTTCTTACTGTCTATGTTTTGAACCATCCCTGTGATACTAGTTATAGATTCCGATGCTTCACTTGAGGTTTACTGTATCCCTTGGACCTTCTTATTGACGATGAAACACATTAATTGCATCGGAATTAAATACAAAAGGCAAAATGCCAACTTAAGTACAGAAGACTGACTCTTCTTACTTTCTATGTTTTGAACCATTCTTGTAACACTAGTTATAGATTCTGATGCTTCACTCCAGGATTACAGTATCCCTGGGACCTTCTTATTGACGATGAAACACAGATATTGCATCGGAATTAAATACAAAAGGCACAATGGCGCCTTATGGACAGGAAGACTGACTCTTCCTACTGTCTATGATTTGTACCATTCCTGAGACACTAGTTACAGATTCCGATGCTTCACTTCAGGTTTACTGTATCCCTAGGACCGTCTTATTACCGATGAAACAAAGATATTGCATCGGAATTCAATACAAAAGGCACATTGCCGACTTAAGTACTAGAAGACTGACTCTTCCTACTGTCTATGTTTTGAACCATTCCTGAGACACTAGTTATAGATTCCGATGCTTCACTTCAGTTTTACTGTATCCCTTGGACCGTCTTATTGACGATGAAACAAAGATATTGCATCGGAATTCAATACAAAAGGCAAAATGCCGACTTAAGTACAAGAAGACTGACTCTTCTTACTCTCCATGATTTGAACCATTCCTGTGACACTAGTTATAGATTCCGATGCTTCACTCCAGGTTTACTGTATCCCTTGGACCTTCTTATTGACGATGAAGCACAGATATTGCATCGGAATTAAATACAAAGGGCACAATGCCGCCTTATGGACAAGAAGACTGACTCTTCCTACTGTCTATGTTTTGAACCATTCCTGAGACACTAGTTATAAATTCCGATGCTTCACCTCAGGTTTACTGTATCCCTTGGACCGTCTTATTGACGATGAAACACAGAAATTGCATCGGAATTAAATACAAAAGGCACAATGGTGACTTAAGTTCAAGAAGACTGACTCTACTTACTTTCTATGTTTTGAACCATTCCTGTGACACTAGTTACTGATTCCGATGCTTCACTCCAGGTTTACAGTATCCCTTGGTCCTTCTTATTGACGATGATACACAGAAATTGCATCGGAATTAAATACAAAAGGCAAAATGCCGACTTAAGTACAAGAAGACTGACTCTTCTTACTCTCTATGATTTGAACCATTCCTGTGACACTAGTAATAGATTCCGATGCTTCACTCCAGGTTAACTGTATCCCTCTGACGTTCTCATTAACGATGAAACACAGAAGTTGCATCGGAATTAAATACAAAAGGCACAATGCCGACTTAAGTACAAGAAGATTGACTCTTCTTACTGTCTATGATTTGAACCATTCCATTGACACTAGTTATAGATTCCGACGCTTCACTTCAGGTTTACTGTATCCCTCTGACGTTCTCATTGACGATGAAACACAGAAGTTGCATCGGAATTAAATACAATAGGCACAATGCCGGCTTAAGTACCAGAAGATTGACTCTTCTTACTGTCTATGTTTTGAACCATTCCATTGACACTAGTTGTAGATTCCGATGCTTCACTCCAAGTTTACTGCATCCCTTGGACGTTCTTATTGACGATGAAACACAGAAATTGCATCGGAATTAAATAGAAAAGGCACAATGAAGACTTAAGTACAAGAAGACTGACTCTTCTTACTGACTTTATTTTGAACCATTCCTGTGACACTAGTTATTGTTTCCGATGCTTCACTCCAGGTTTACTGTATCCCTTGGACCTTCTTATTGACGATGAAACACAGAAATTGCATTGGAAGTAAATACAAGAGGCACTATGCCGACTTATGGACAAGGAGACTGACTCTTCTCACTGACTATGTTTTGAACCATTCCTGTGACACTAGTTATAGATTCCGATGCTTCACTTCAGGTTTACTCTATCCCTCTGACCTTCTTATTGACGATGAAACACAGAAATTGCATCGGAATTAAATACAAAAGGCACAATGCCGACTTAAGTACAAGAAGACTGACTCTTCTTACTGTCTATGTTTGAAACATTCCTGTGACACTAGTTATAGATTCCGATGCTTCACTTCACGTTTACTGTATCCCTCTGACCTTGTCATTGCCGGTGAAACACAGAAATTGCATCGGAATTAAATACGAAAGGCACAATGCCGACTTAAGTACTAGAAGACTGACTCTTCTTACTGACTATGATTTGACCCATTCCTGTGACACAAGTCATAGATTCCGATGCTTCACTTCAGGTTTACTGTATCCCTCTGACCTTCTTATTGACGATGAAACACAGAAATAGCATCGGAATTAAATAGAAAAGGCACAATGCCGACTTAAGTACAAGAAAACTGACTCTTCTTACTGTCTATGGTACGAACCATTCCTGTGACACTAGTAGTAGTGTCCGATGCTTCACTTCAGGTGTACTGTATCCCTTGGACCTTCTTATTGACGATGAAACACAGAAATTGCATCGGAATTAAATACAAAAGACACAATGCCGACTTAAGTACAAGAAGACTGCCTCTTCCAACAATCTATGTTTTGAACCATTCCTGTGACACTAGTTATAGTCTCCGATGCTTCACTCCAGGTTTACTGTATCCCATGGACCTTCTTATTGACGATGAAACAGAGAAATTGCATCGGAATAAAATGCAAAGGGCACAATGCCGACTTAAGTAAGAGAAGACTGACTCTTCTTACTGTCTATGATTTGAACCATTCCTGTGACATTAGTTATAGATTCCGATGCTTCACTCCAGGTTTACTGTATCCCTTGGACCATCCTATTAACGATGAAACACAGAAATTGCAACAGAATTAAATAGAAAATGCACAATGATGACATAAGTACAAGAAGACTGACTCTTCTTACTGACTATGTTTTGAACCATTCCTGTGACACTAGTAATAGATTCCGATGCTTCACTTCAGGATCACTGTATCCCTCTGACCTTCTTATTGACAATGAAACACAGAAATTGCATCGGAAATAAATACAAAAGGCACAATGCCGACTTAAGTACAAGAAGACTGACTCTTCTTACTGTCTATGTTTTGAACCATCCCTGTGATACTAGTTATAGATTCCGATGCTTCACTTGAGGTTTACTGTATCCCTTGGACCTTCTTATTGACGATGAAACACAGAAATTGCATCGGAATTAAATAAAAAAGGCAAAATGCCAACTTAAGTACAGAAGACTGACTCTTCTTACTTTCTATGTTTTGAACCATTCCTGTGACACCAGTTATAGATTCTGATTCTTCACTCCAGGATTACTGTATCCCCTGGACCTTCTTATTGACGATGAAACACAGATATTGCATCGGAATTATATACAAAAGGAACAATGCCGCCTTATGGACAGGAAGACTGACTCTTCCTACTGTCTATGTTTTGATCCATTCCTGAGACACTAGTTATAGATTCCGATGCTTCACTTCAGGTTTACTGTATCCCTTGGACCGTCTTATTGACGATGAAACAAAGATATTGCATCGGAATACAATACAAAAGGCACAATGCCGACTTAAGTACTAGAAGACTGACTCTACCTACTGTCTATGTTTTGAACCATTCCTGATACACTAGTTATAGGTTCCGATGCTTCACTTCGGTTTTACTGTTTCCTTTGGACCGTCTTATTGACGATGAAACAAAGATATTGCATCGGAATTCAATACAAAAGGCACAATGCCGACTTAAGATCTAGAAGACTGACTCTTCTTACTCTCTATGATTTGAACCATTCCTGTGACACTAGTTATAGATTCCGATGCTTCACTCCAGGTTAACTGTATCCCTCTGACGTTCTCATTAACGATGAAACACAGAAGTTGCATCGGAATTAAATACAAAAGGCACAATGCCGACTTAAGTACAAGAAGATTGACTCTTCTTACTGTCTATGTTTTGAACCATTCCATTGACACTAGTTATAGATTCCGACGCTTCACTTCAGGTTTACTGTATCCCTCTGACGTTCTCATTGACGATGAAACACAGAAGTTGCATCGGAATTAAATACAAAAGGCACAATGCCGGCTTAAGTACAAGAAGATTGACTCTTCTTACTGTCTATGTTTTGAACCATTCCATTGACACTAGTTGTAGATTCCGATGCTTCACTCCAAGTTTACTGTATCCCTTGGACGTTCTTATTGGCGATGAAACACAGAAATTGATTCGGAATTAAATAGAAAAGGCACAATGAAGACTTATGTACAAGAAGACTGACTCTTCTTACTGACTATATTTTGATCCATTCCTGTGACACTAGTTATAGTTTCCGATGCTTCACTCCAGGTTTACTGTATCCCTTGGACCTTCTTATTGACATGGAAACACAGAAATGGCATTGGAAGTAAATACAAGAGGCACAATGCCGACTTATGGACAAGGAGACTGACTCTTCTCACTGACTATGTTTTGAACCATTCCTGTGACACTAGTTATAGATTCCGATGCTTCACTCCAGGTTTACTCTATCCCTCTGACCTTCTTATTGACGATGAAACACAGAAATTGCCTCGGAATTAAATAGAAAAGGCACAATGCCGACTTAAGTACATGAAGACTGACTCTTCTTACTGTCTATGGTATGAACCATTCCTGTGACACTAGTAGTAGTGTCCGATGCTTCACTTCAGGTGTACTGTATCCCTTGGACCTTCTTATTGTCGATGAAACACAGAAATTGCATCGGAATTAAATACAAAAGACACAATGCAGACTTAAGTACAAGAAGACTGCTTCTTCCAACTGTCTATGTTTTGAACCATTCCTGTGACACTAGTTATAGATTCCGATGCTTCACTTCAGGTTTACTGTATCCCTCTGATCGTCTTATTGACGATGAAACACAGAATTTGCATCGGAATTAAATAGAAAATGCACAATGCCGACTTAAGTTCTAGAAGACTGACTCTTCCTACTGACTATGTTTTGAACCATTCCTGTGACACTATTTATGGATTCCGAAGCTTCACTTAAGGTTAACTGTATCCCTCTGACCTTCTTATTGACGATGAATCACAGAAATTACATCGGAATTAAATACAAATGGCACAATGCCGAATTAATTACAAGAAGACTGACTCTTTTTACTGTCTATTTTTGAACCAGTCCTGTGACACTAGTTATAGACTCCGATGCTTCACTCCAGGTTTACTGTATCCCATGGACCTTCTTATTGACGATGAAACAGAGAAGTTGCATCGGAATTAAATACAAAAGGCACAATGCCGGCTTAAGTACAAGAAGATTGACTCTTCTTACTGTCTATGTTTTGAACCATCCCTGTGATACTAGTTATTGATTCCGATGCTTCACTTGAGGTTTACTGTATCCCTTGGACCTTCTTATTGACGATGAAACACAGATATTGCATCGGAATTAAATACAAAAGGCAAAATGCCAACTTAAGTACAGAAGACTGACTCTTCTTAGTTTCTATGTTTTGAACCATTCCTGTGACACTAGTTATAGATTCTGATGCTTCACTCCAGGATTACTGTATCCCCTGGACCTTCTTATTGACGATGAAACACAGATATTGCATCGGAATTATATACAAAAGGAACAATGCCGCCTTATGGACAGGAAGACTGACTCTTCCTACTGTCTATGTTTTGAACCATTCCTGAGACACTAGTTATAGATTCCGATGCTTCACTTCAGGTTTACTGTATCCCTTGGACCGTCTTATTGACGATGAAACAAAGATATTGCATCGGAATACAATACAAAAGGTACAATGCCGACTTAAGTACTAGAAGACTGACTCTACCTACTGTCTATGTTTTGAACCATTCCTGAGACACTAGTTATAGGTTCCGATGCTTCACTTCGGTTTTACTGTTTCCCTTGGACCGTCTTATTGACGATGAAACAAAGATATTGCATCGGAATTCAATACAAAAGGCACAATGCCGATTTAACTACAAGAAAACTGACTCTTCTTACTGACTATGCTTTGAACCATTCCAGTGACACTAGTTATAGATTCCGATGCTTAACTTCAGGATTACTGTATCCCTCTGACCTTCTTAGTGACAATGAAACACAGAAATTGCATCGGAAATAAATAAAAAACACAATGCCTGCTTAAGTACATGAAGACTGACTCTTCTTACTGTCTATGATTTGAACCATTCCTGTGACACTAGTTGTAGATTCCGATGCTTCACTTCAGGTTTACTGTATCCCTTGGACCTTCTTATTGACGATGAAACACAGAAATTGCATCGGAATTAAATAGAAAAGGCACAATGCCGACTTTAGTAGTAGAAAAATGACTCTTCTTACTGTCTATGCTTTGAACCATTCCTGTGACACTACTTATGGATTCCGATGCTTCACTTCAGGTTTACACTATCCCTCTGACCTTATTGACGATGAAACACAGAAATTGCATTGGAATTAAATACAAGAGGCACAATGCCGACTTATGGACAAGGAGACTAAATCTTCTCACTGAATATGTTTTGAACCATTCCTGTGACACTAGTTATAGACTCCGATGCTTCACTTCAGGTTTACTGTATCCCTTGGACCTTCTTATTGACGATGAAACACAGAAATTGCATCGGAATTAAATAGAAAAGGCACAATGCCGACTTTAGTAGTAGAAAAATGACTCTTCTTACTGTCTATGTTTGAAACATTCCTGTGACACTAGTTATTGATTCCGATGCTTCAATCCAGGTTTACTGTATCCCTTGGTCCTTCTTATTGACGATGAAACACAGAAATTGCATCGGAATTAAATGCAAAAGGCAAAATGCCGACTTAAGTACAAGAAGACTGACTCTTCTTACTCTCTATGATTTGAACCATTCCTGTGACACTAGTTATAGATTCCGATGCTTCACTCCAGGTTTACTGTATCCCTTGGACCTTCTTATTGACGATGAAAGACAGAAATTGCATCGGAATTAAATACAAAAGGCACAATGCCGACTTAAGGACAAGAAGACTGACTCTAATTACTGACTATGCCTTTGAACCATTCCTGTGACACTAGCTATAGATTCCGATGCTTCACTTCAGGTTTACTGTATCCCTCTGACGTTCCCATTGACGATGAAACACAGAAGTTGCAACGGAATTAAATACAAAAGGCATAATGCCGACTTAAGTACAAGAAGATTGACTCTTCTTACTGTCTATGTTTTGAACAATTCCATTGACACTAGTTATAGATTCCGATGCTTCACTCCAGGTTTACTGTATCCCTTGGACGTTCTTATTGACGATGAAACACAGAAATCGCATCGGAAATTAATAGAAAAGGCACAATGAAGACTTAAGTACAAGAAGACAGACTCTTCTTACTGACAATGTTTTGAACCATTGCTGTGACACTAGTTATAGTTTCCGATGCTTCACTCCAGGTTTACTGTATCCCTTGGACCTTCTTATTGACGATGAAACACAGAAATTGCATTGGAATTAAATTCAAGAGGCACAATGCCGACTTATGGACACGGAGACTGACTCTTCTCACTGACTATGTTTTGAACCGTTCCTGTGACACTAGTTATAGATGCCGATGCTTCACTTCAGGTTTACTCTATCCCTCTGACCTTCTTATTGACGATGAAACACAGAAATTGAATCGGAATTAAATACAAAAGGCACAATGCCGACTTAAGTACAAGAAGACTGACTCTTCTTACTGTCTATGTTTGAACCATTCCTGTGACACTAGTTATAGATTCCGATGCTTCACTTCAGGTTTACTGTATCCCTCTGACCTTCTCCTTGCCGGTGAAACGCAGATATTGCATCGGAATTAAATACGAAAGGCACAATGCCAACTTAACTACAAGAAGACTGACTCTTCTTACTGACTATGATTTGACCCATTCCTGTGACACAAGTTATAGATTCCGATGCTTCACTTCAGGTTTACTGTATCCCTCTGACCGGCCTATTGACGATGAAACACAGAAATTACATCGGAATTAAATAGAAAAGGCACAATGCCGACTTAAGTTCAAGAAGACTGACTCTTCTTACTTTCTATGCTTTGAACCATTCCTGTGACACTAGTTATTGATTCCGATGCTTCAATCCAGGTTTACTGTATCCCTTGGTCCTTCTTATTGACGATGAAACACAGAAATTGCATCGGAATTAAATGCAAAAGGCAAAATGCCGACTTAAGTACAAGAAGACTGACTCTTCTTACTCTCTATGATTTGAACCATTCCTGTGACACTAGTTATAGATTCCGATGCTTCACTTCAGGTTTACCGTATCCCTTGGTCCGTCTTATTGACGATGAAACAAATATATTACATCGGAATTCAATACAAAAGGCACAATGCCGACTTAACTACAAGAAAACTGACTCTTCTTACTGACTATGCTTTGAACCATTCCTGTGACACTAGTTATACATTTCGATGCTTAACTTCAGGATTACTGTTTCCCTCTGACCTTCTTAGTAACAATATAACACAGAAATTGCATAGGAAATAAATAAAAAACACAATGCCGACTTAAGTACATGAAGACTGACTCTTCTTACTGTCTGTTTTGAACCATTCCTGTGACACTAGTTGTAGATTCCGATGCTTCACTTCAGGTTTACTGTATCCCTTGGACCTTCTTATTGACGATGAAAGACAGAAATTGCATCTTAATTAAATCCAAAAGACACAATGCCGACTTAAGTACAAGAAGACTGACTCTTCCAACTGTCTATGTTTTGAACCATTCCTGTAACACTGGTTATAGATGCCGATGCTTCACTTCAGGATTACTGTATCCCTCTGACCGGCTTATTGACGATGAAACACAGAAACTGCATCGGAATTAAATAGAAAAGGCACAATGCCGACTTAAGTAGTAGAAAAATGACTCTTCTTACTGACTATGCTTTGAACGATTCCTGTGACACTACTTATGGATTCCGATGCTTCACTTCAGGTTGACACTATCCCTCTGACCTTATTGACGATGAAACACAGAAATTGCATCGGAATTAAGTACAAAAGGTACAATGCCCACTTAAGTACAAGAAGACTGACTCTTCTTACTGTCTATGTTTGAAACATTCTGTGACACTAGTTACAGATTCCGATGCTTCACTTCAGGTTTGCTGTATCCCTCTGACCTTCTCATTGCCGGTGAAACACAGAAATTGCATCGGAATTAAATTCGAAAGGCACAATGCCAACTTAAATTCAAGAAAACTGACTCTTCTTACTGACTATGATTTGACCCATTCCTGTGACACAAGTTATAGATTCCGATGCTTCACTTCAGGTTTACTGTTTCCCTCTGACCTTCTTATTGACGATGAAACACAGAAATAGCATCGGAATGAAATAGAAAAGGCACAATGCCGACTTAAGTACAAGAAGACTGACTCTTCTTACTGTCTATGGTATGAACCATTCCTGTGACACTAGTTGTAGCGTCCGATGCTTCACTTCAGGTGTACTGTATCCCTAGGACCTTCTTATTGACGATGAAACACAGAAATTACATCGGAATTAAAAACAAAAGACACAATGCCGACTTAAGTACAAGAAGACTGCCTCTTCCAACTGTCTATGTTTTGAACCATTCCTGTGACACTAGTTA
The DNA here is from genome assembly GCF_021461385.2 of Schistocerca piceifrons. Taxonomy (NCBI): domain Eukaryota; kingdom Metazoa; phylum Arthropoda; class Insecta; order Orthoptera; family Acrididae; genus Schistocerca; species Schistocerca piceifrons. The sequence goes on from NW_025727615.1 coordinate 14,576, forward strand.
TAGATTCCGATGCTTCACTTCAGGTTTACTGTGTTCCTCTGACCGTCTTATTGACGATGAAACACAGAAATTGCATCGGAATTAATTACAAAAGGCACAATGCCGAATTAAGTACAAGAAGACTGACTCTTCTTACTGTCTTTTTTTGAACCAGTCCTGTGACACTAGTTATAGACTCCGATGCTTCGCTCCAGGTTTACTGTATCCCATGGACCTTCTTATTGATGATGAAACACAGAAATTGCATCGGAATAAAATGCAATAGGCACAATGCCGACTTAAGTAAGGGAAGACTGACTCTTCTTACTGTCTTTGATTTGAACCATTCCTGTGACATTAGTTATAGATTCCGATGCTTCACTTCAGGTTTACTGTATCCCTCTGACCTTCGTATTGACGATGAAACACAGATATGGCATCGGAATTAAATACAAAAGACACAATGCCGACTTAAGTACAAGAAGATTGACTCTTCTTACTGTCTATGTTTTGAACCATTCCATTGACACTAGTTATAGATTCCGATGCTTCACTGCAGGTTTACTGTATCCCTTGGACATACTTATTGACGATGAAAAACAGAAATTGCATCGGAATTAAATACAAAAGGCACAATGAAGACTTAAGTACAAGAAGACTGGCTCTTCTTACTGACTATGTTTTGAACCATACCTGTGACACTAGTTATAGTTTCCGATGCTTCACTTCAGGTTTACTGTATCCCTTGGACCTTCTTATTGACGATGAAACACAGAAATTGCATCGGAATTAAATACAAAAGGCAAAATGCCGAATAAGTACACGAAGACTGACTCTTCTTACTGTCTATGTTTTGAACCATTCCTGTGACACTAGTTATAGATTCCGATGCTTCACTCCAGGATTACTGTATCCCTTGGACCTTCTTATTGACGATGAAACACAAATATTGTATCGAAATTAAATACAAAAGGCACAACGCCGCCTTATGGACAACAAGACTGACTCTTCCTACTGTCTATGTTTGAACCATTCCTGTGACACTAGTTGTAGATTCCGATGCTTCACTTCAGGTTTACTGTATCCCTTGGACCTTCTTATTGACGATGAAAGACAGAAATTGCATCGGAATTAAATCCAAAAGACACAATGCCGACTTAAGTACAAGGAGACTGACTCTTCCAACTGTCTATGTTTGAACCATTCCTGTGACACTAGTTGTAGGTTCCGATGCTTCACTTCAGGTTTACTGTATCCCTTGGACCTTCGTATTGACGATGAAAAACAGAAATTGCATCGGAATTAAATAGAAAAGGCACAATGTCGACTTAAGTTCAAGAAGACCTTCTCTTCATACTGTCTAAGTTTGAACCATTCCTGTGACACTAGTTATAGATTCCGATGCTTCACTCCAGGTTTACTGTATCCCTTGGACATTCTTATTGACGATGAAACACAGAAATTGCATCGGAATTAAATAGAAAAGGCACAATGCCGACATAACTACAAGAAGACTGATTCTTCTTACTGACTATGTTTTGAACCATTCCTGTGGCACTAGTTATAGATTCCGATGCTTCACTCCAGGTTTGCTGTATCCCTTGGACCTTCTTATTGACGATGAAACACAGAAATTGCATCGGAATTAAATACAAGAGGCACAATGCCGACTTAAGGACTAGGAGACTGACTCTTCTCACTGACTATGTTTGAACCATTCCTGTGACACTGGTTATAGATTCCGAAGCTTCACTTCAGGTATACTGTACCCCTCTGACCGTCTTGTTGACGATGAAACACAGAAATTGCATCAGAATTAAATACAAAACGCACAATGCCGAATTAAGTACAAGAAGACTGACTCTTCTTACAGTCTATTTTTGAACCAGTCCTGTGACACTAGCTATAGATTCCGATGCTTCACTTCAGGTTTAATGTATCCCTCTGACCTTACTGACGATGAAACACAGAAATTGCATCGGAATTAAATACAAAAGGCACAATGCCGACTTAAGTTCAAGAAGACTGACTCTTCTTACTTTCTATGTTTTGAACCATTCCTGTGACACTAGATATTGATTCCGATGCTTCACTCCAGGTTTACTGTATCCCTTGGACCTTCTTATTGACGATGAGACACAGAAATTGCATCGGAATTAAATACAAGATGCAAAATGTCGACTTAAGTACAAGAAGACTGACTCTTCTTACTCTCTATGATTTGAACCATTCCTGTGACACTAGTTATAGATTCCGATGCTTCACTCCAGGTTTACTGTATCCCTTGGACCTTCTTATTGACGATGAAAGACAGAAATTGCATCGGAATTAAATACAAAAGGCACAATGCCGACTTAAGGAGAAGAAGACTGACTGTTCTTACTGACTATGTTTTGAACCATTCCTATGGCACTAGTTATAGATTCCGATGCTTCAGTTCATTTTTATTGTATCCCTCTGACCTTCTTGTTGTCGATGAAACACAGAAATTGCATAGGAATTAAGTACAAAAGGCACAATGCCGACTTAAGTTCAAGGAGACTGACTCTTCCAACTGTCTATGTTTTGAACCATTCCTGTGACACTGGTTATAGATTCCGAAGCTTCACTTCAGGTATACTGTACCCCTCTGACCGTCTTGTTGACGATGAAACACAGAAATTGCATCGGAATTAAATACAAAACGCACAATGCCGAATTTAGTACAAGAAGACTGACTCTTCTTACTGTCTATTTTTGAACCAGTCCTGTGACACTAGCTATAGATTCCGATGCTTCACTTCAGGTTTAGTGTATCCCTCTGACCTTATTGACGTGAAACACTGAAATTGCATCGGAATTAAATACAAAAGGCACAATGCCGACTTAAGTTCAAGAAGACTGACTCTTCTTACTTTCTATGTTTTGAACCATTCCTGCGACACTAGTTATTGATTCCGATGCTTCACTCCAGGTTTACTGTACCCTTGGACCTTCTTATTGACGATGAGACACAGAAATTGCATCGGAATTAAATACAAAATGCAAAATGTCGACTTATGTACAAGAAGACTGACTCTTCTTCCTCTCTATGATTTGAACCATTCCTGTGACACTAGTTATAGATTCCGATGCTTCACTCCAGGTTTACTGTATCCCTTGGACCTTCTTATTGACGATGAAACACAGAAATTGCATCAGAATTAAATACAAAAGGCACAATGCCGAGTTAAGGAGAAGAAGACTGACTGTTCTTACTTACTATGTTTTGAACCATTCCTGTGACACTAGTTATAGTTTCCGATGCTTCAGTTCAGGTTTATTGTATCCCTCTGACCTTCTTATTGTCGATGAAACACAGAAATTGCATCGGAATTAAATAGAAAAGGCACAATGTCGACTTATGTTCAAGAAGACTGTCTCTTTTTATTGTTTATGTTTGAACCATTCCTGTGACACTAGTTATAGATTCCGATTCTTCACTCTAGGTTTACTGTATCCCTTGGACCTTCGTAGTGACAATGAAACACAGAAATTGCATCAGAATTAAATAGAAAAGGCACAATGCCGACTTAAGTACAAGAAGACTGACACTTCTTACTGACTATGCTTTGAATCATTCCTGTGACACTAGTTATAGATTCCGATGCTTCACTTCAGGTTTACTGTATCCCTTGGACCTTCCTATTGACGATGAAACACAGAAATTGCATTGGAATTAAATACAAGAGGCACAATGCCGACTTAAGTACAAGAAGATTGACTCTTCCCACTGTCTATGTTTTGAACCATTCCATTGACACTAGTTATAGATTCCGATGCTTCACTCCAGGTTTACTGTATCCCTTGGACGTCTTATTGACGATGAAACACAGAAATTGCAACGGAATTAAATGCAAAAGGCAAAATGTCGACTTAAGTGCAAGAATACTAACCCTTCTTACTCTCTATGATTTAAACCATTCCTGTGACACTAGTTATAGATTCCGATGATTCAGTTCAGGTTTATTGTATCCCTCTGACCTTCGTAGTGACGATGAAACACAGAAATTGCATCGGAATTAAATAGAAAAGGCACAATGTCGACTTAAGTTCAAGAAGACTGTCTCTTCATACTGTCTATGTTTGAACCATTCCTGTGACACTAGTTATAGATTCCGATGCTTCACTCCAGGTATACTGTATACCTTGGACCTTCTTATTGACGATGAAACACAGAAATTGCATCGGAATTAAATAGAAAAGGCACAATGCCGACTTAAGTACAAGAAGACTGACTCTTCTTACTGACTATGTTTGAACCATTCCTGTGACACTAGTTATAGATTCCGATGCTTCACTCCAGGTTTACTGTATCCCTTGGACCTTCTTATTGACGATGAAACACAGAAATTGCATCGGAATTAAATATAAGAGGCACAATGCCGACTTAAGGACAAGGAGACTGACTCTTCTCACTGACTATGTTTTGAACCATTCCTGTGACACTAGTTATAGATTCCGATGCTTCACTTCAGGACTACTGTATCCCTCTGACCTTCTTATTGACGATGAAACACAGAAATTCCATGGGAATTAAATACAAAGGCACAATGCCGACTTAAGTACAAGAAGACTGACTCTTCTTATTGTCTATGTTTGAAACATACCTGTGACCCTGGTTATCGATTCGGATGCTTCACTTCAGGTTTACTGTATCCCTCTGACCTTCTTATTGCCGGTGAAACACAGAAATTGCATCGGAATTAAATACGAAAGCACAATGCCAACTTAAGTACAAGAAGACTGACTCTTCTTACTGACTATGATTTGAACCATTCCTGTAACACTTGTTATAGATTCCGATGCTTCACTTCAGGTTTACTGTATCCCTCTGACCATCTTATTGACGATGAAACACAGAAATAGCTTCGGAATTAAATAGAAAAGTCACAATGCCGACTTAAGTACATGAAGACTGACTCTTCTTACTGTCTATGTTTTGAACCATTCCTGTGACACTAGTTGTAGATTCCGATGCTTCACTTCATGTTTACTGTATCCCTTGGACATTCTTATTGACGATGAAACACAGAAATTCCTCGGAATTAAATACAAAAGACACAATGCCGACTTAAGTACAAGAAGACTGACTCTTCCAACTGTCTATGTTTTGAACCATTCCTGTGACACTGGTTATAGATTCCGAAGCTTCACTTCAGGTATACAGTACCCCTCTGACCGTCTTGTTGACGATGAAACACAGAAATTGCATCGGAATTAAATACAAAACGCACAATGCCGAATTCAGTACAAGAAGACTGAATCTTCTTACTGTCTATTGTTGAACCAATCCTGTGACACTAGCTATAGATTCCGATGCTTCACTTCAGGTTTACTCTATCCCTCTGACCTTGTTGACGATGAAACACAGAAATTGCATCGGAATTAAATACAAAAGGCACAATGCCGACTTAAGTTCAAGAAGACTGACTCTTCTAACTTTCTATGTTTTGAACCATTCCTGTGACACTAGTTATTGATTCCGATTCTTCACTCCAGGTTTACTGTATCCCTTGGACCTTCTTATTGACGATGAGACACAGAAATTGCATCGGAAATAAATACAAAATGCAAAATGTCGACTTATGTATTAGAAGACTGACTCTTCTTATTCTCTATGATTTGAACCATTCCTGTGACACTAGTTATAGATTCCGATGCTTCACTCCAGGTTTACTGTATCCCTTTTACCTTCTTATTGACGATGAAACACAGAAATTGCATCAGAATTAAATACAAAAGGCACAATGCCGAGTTAAGGAGAAGAAGACTGACTGTTCTTACTGACTATGTTTTGAACAATTCCTGTGACACTAGTTATAGATTCCGATGCTTCTGTTCAGGTTTATTGTATCCCTCTGACCTTCTTATTGTCGATGAAACACAGAAATTGCATCGGAATTAAATAGAAAAGGTACAATGTCGACTTATGTACAAGAAGACTGTGTCTTTTTACTGTCTATGTTTGAACTATCCCTGTGACACTAGTTATAGATTCCGATGCTTCACTCTAGGTTTACTGTATCCCTTGGACCTTCTTAGTGACAATGAAACACAGAAATTGCATCAGAATTAAATAGAAAAGGCACAATGCCGACTTAAGTCCAAGAAGACTGACACTTCTTACTGACTATGTTTTGAACCATTCCTGTGACACTAGTTATAGATTCCGATGCTTCACTTCAGGTTTACTGTATCCCTTGGACCTTCTTATTGACGATGAAACACAGAAATTGCATTGGAATTAAATACAAGAGGCACAATGCCGACTTAAGTACAAGAAGATTGACTCTTCTTACTGTCTATGTTTTGAACCATTCCATTGATACTAGTTATAGATTCCGATGCTTCACTCAAGGTTTACTGTATCCCTTGGACGTCTTATTGACGATGAAACACAGAAATTGCAACGGAATTAAATGCAAAAGGCAAAATGTCGACTTAAGTACAAGAATACTGACCCTTATTACTCTCTATGATTTGAACCATTCCTGTGACAGTAGTTATAGATTCCGATGCTTCACTCCAGGTTTACTGTATCCCTTGGACCTTCTTATTGACGATGAAACACAGAAATTGCATCGGAATTAAATACAAAATGCACAATGACGACTTAAGGACAAGAGGACTGACCCTTCTTACTGACTATGCCTTTGAACCATTCCTGTGACACTAGCTATAGATTCCGATGCTACACTTCAGGTTTACTGTATCCCTCTGACATTCTTAGTGACGATGAAACACAGAAATTCCATCGGAATTAAATACAAGAGGCACAACGCCGACTTAAGTACAAGAAGATTGGCTCTTCTTACTGTCTATGTTTTGAACCATTCCATTGACACTAGTTATAGATTCCGATGATTCACTCCAGGTTTACTGTATCCCTTGGACGTTCTCATTGACGATGAAACACAGAAATAGCATCCGAATTAAATATGAAAGGCACAATGCCAACTTAAGTACAAGAAGACTGACTCTTCTTACTGACTATGATTTGAACCATTCCTGTGACACAAGTTATAGATTCCGATGCTTCACTTCAGGTTTACTGTATCCCTCTGACCTTCTTATTGACGATGAAACACAGAAATAGCATCGGAATTAAATAGAAAAGGCACAATGCCGACTTAACTACATGAAGACAGACTCTTCTTACTGTCTATGTTTTGAACCTTTCCTGTGACACTAGTTGTAGTTTCCGATGCTTCACTTCAGGTTTACTGTATCCCTTGGACCTTCTTATTGACGATGAAACACATCAATTGCATCGGAATTAAATACAAAAGGCACAATGCCGGCTTAAGTACAAGAAGACTGACTCTTCCAACGGTCTATGTTTTGAACCATTCCTGAGACACTAGTTATAGATTCCGATGCTTCACTCCAGGATTACTGTATCCCTTGGACCTTCTTATTGACGATGAAACACAGATATTGCATCGGAATTAAATACAAAAGGCACAATGCCGCCTTATGAACAAGAAGACTGACTCTTCTTACTGACTATGTTATGAACCATTCCTGTGACACTAGCTATAGATTCTGATGGTTCACTTCAGGTTTACTGTATCCCTCTGACGTTCTTATTGACGATGAAACACAGAAATGGCATCGGAATTAAATACAAAAGGCACAATGCCGACTTAAGTACAAGATGATTGACTCTTCTTACTGTCTATGTTTTGAACCATTCCATTGACACTAGTTATAGATTCCGATGCTTCACTGCAGGTTTACTGTATCCCTTGGACGCTCGTATTGACGATGAAAAACGGAAATTGCATCGGAATTAAATAGAAAAGGCACAATGAAGACTTAAGTACAAGAAGACTGACTCTTCTTACTGACTATGTATTGAACCATACCTGTGACACTAGTTATAGTTTCCGATGCTTCACTTCAGGTTTACTGTATCCCTTGGACCTACTTATTGACGATGAAACACAGAAATTGCATCGGAATTAAATACAAAAGGCAAAATGCCGAATAAGTACACGAAGACTGACTCTTCTTACTGTCTATGTTTTAAACCATTCCTGTGACACTAGTTATAAATTCCGATGCTACACTCCAGGTTTACTGCACCCCTCGGACCTTCTTATTGACGATGAAACACAGAAATTGCATCGGAATTGAATACAAAAGGCACAATGCCGACTTAAGGACAAGAAGACTGACTGTTCTTACTGACTATGCTTTGAACATTTCCTGTGACACTAGTTATAGATTCCGATGCCTCACTTCAGGTTTACTGTATCCCTCTGACTTTCATATTGATGGTGAAACACAGAAATTGCATCGGAACTAAATACGAAAGGCACAATGCCAACTTAAGTACAAGAAGACTGACTCTTCTTACTGACTATGTTTTGAACCATTTCTGTGACACTAGCTATGGATTCCGATGCTTCACTTCAGGTTTACTGTATCCCTCTGACCTTCGTATTGACGATGAAACACAGAAATAACCTCGGAATTAAATGGAAAAGGCACAATGCCGACTTAAGTACATGAAGACTGATTCTTCTTACTGTCTATGTTTTGAACCATTCCTGTGACACTAGTTGTAGAATCTGATGCTTCACTTCAGGTTTACTGTATCCCTTGGACCTTCGTATTGAAGATGAAACAGAGAAATTGCATCGGAATTCAATACAAAAGGCACAATGCCGACTTAAGGACAAGAAGACTGACTGTTCTTACTGACTATGCTTTGAACATTTCCTGTGACACTAGTTATAGATTCCGATGCTTCACTTCGGGTTTATTGCATCCCTCTGACCTTCTTATTGTCGATGATACACTGAAATTCAATCGGAATTAAATAGAAAAGCTCATTGTCCACTTAAGTACAAGAAGACTGACTCTTCTTGCTGTCTATGTTTTGAACCATTCCTGTGACACTAGTTATAGATTCCGATGCTTCACTCCAGGTTTACTATATCCCTTGGAAATTCATATTGACGATGAAACACAGAAATTGCATCGGAATTAAATAGAAAAGTCACAATGCCGACTTAAGTTCAAGAAGACTGACTCTTCTTACTGACTATGTTTTGAACCATTCCTGTGACACTAGTTATATATTCCGATGCTTCACTTCAGGTTTACTGTATACATTGGACCTTCTTATTGACGATGAAAGACAGAAATTGCATTGGAATTAAATACAAAAGGCACAATGAGGACTTAAGTACAAGAAGAGTGACTCTTCCTACTGTCTATGTTTTGAACCATTCCTGTGACACTAGTTCTGGAATCCGATGCTTCACTTCAGACATACTGTATTCCTCTGCCCTTATTGCCGAAAAAACACAGATACTGCATCGGAATTAAATACAAAAGGAACAATGCCGACTTAAGGACAAGAAGACTGACTCTTCTTACTGACTATGATGTGAACCATTCCTGTGACACTAGTTATAGATTCCGATGCTTCACTTCGGGTTTATTGTATCCCTCTGACCTTCTTATTGACGATGAAACACTGAAATTGCGTCGGAATTAAATAGAAAAGCGCATTGTCCACTTAAGTACAAGAAAACTGACTCTTCTTACTGTCTATGTCTTGAACCATTCCTGTGACACTAGTTATAGATTCCGATGCTTCACTCCAGGTTTACTATATCCCTTGGAACTTCTTATTGACGATGAAACACAGAAATTGTATCGGAATTAAATAGAAAAGGCACAATGCCGACTTAAGTACAAGAAGACTGACTCTTCTTACTGACTATGTTTTGAACCATTCCTGTGACACTAGTTATATATTCCGATGCTTCACTTCAGGTTTTCTGTATACCTTGGACCTTCTTATTGACGATGAAACGCAGAAATTGCATTGGAATTAAATACAAAAGCACAATGCGGACTTACGTACAAGAAGAGTGACTCTTCCTACTGTCTATGTTTTCAACCATTCCTGTGACACTAGTTTTGGATTCCGATGCTTCACTTCAGGTATACTATATCCCTCTGACCTTATTGCCGAAGAAACACAGATAGTTCATCGGAATTAAATACAAAAGGGACAATGCCGCCTTAAGGACAAGAAGATTGACTCTTATTACTGACTATGATGTGAACCATTCCTGTGACACAAGTTATAGATTCCGATGTTTCACTTCAGGTTTACTGTTTCCTTGGACATTCTTATTAACCATGAATCACAGAAATTGCATCGGAATTTTAATACAAAAGGCACAATGCCGACTTAAGTACAAGAAGACTGACTCTTACAACTGTCTATGTTTTGAACCATTCCAGTGACACTAGTTATGGATTCCGATGTTCACTTCAGGTTTACTGTATCCCTTGGACCTTCTTATTGACGGTGAAACACAGAAATTGCATCGGAATTAAATACGAAAGGCACAATGCCATCTTAAGTATATGAAGACTGACTCTTCTTACTGACTATGTTTTGAACCATTCCTCTGACACTAGTTATAGATTCCGATGCTTCACTTCAGGATTACTGTATCCCTCTGATCTCATTATTGACGATGAAACACAGAAATAACCTCCGTATTAAATAGAAAAGGCACAATGCCGACTTAAGTACATGAAGACTGATTCTTCTTACTGTCTATGTTTTGAACCATTCCTGTGACACTACTTGTAGAATCCGATGCTTCACTTCAGGTTTACTGTATCCCTTGGACCTTCTTATTGACGATGAAACACAGAAATTGCATCGGAATTAAATATAAAAGACACAATGCCGACTTAAGTACAAGAAGACTGACCCTTCCAACTGTCTATGTATTGAACCATTCCTGTGACACTAGTTATAGATTCCGATGCCTCACTTCAGGTTAACTGTATCCCTCTGACTTTCATATTGATGGTGAAACACAGAAATTGCATCGGAACTAAATACGAAAGGCACAATGCCAACTTAAGTACAAGAAGACTGACTCTTCTTACTGACTATGTTTTGAACCATTTCTGTGACACTAGCTATGGATTCCGATGCTTCACTTCAGGTTTACTGTATCCCTCTGACCTTCTTATTGACGATGAAACACAGAAATAACCTCGGAATTAAATGGAAAAGGCACAATGCCGACTTAAGTACATGAAGACTGATTCTTCTTACTGTCTATGATTTGAACCATTCCTGTGACACTAGTTGTAGAATCTGATGCTTCACTTCAGGTTTACTGTATACCTTGGACCTTCTTATTGACGATGAAAGACAGAAATTACATTGGAATTAAATACAAAAGGCACAATGCGGACTTAAGTACAAGAAGAGTCACTCTTCCTACTGTCTATGTTTTGAACCATTCCTGTGACACTAGTTTTGGATTCCGATGCTTCACTTCAGGTATACTGTATCCCTCTGACCTTATTGCCGAAGAAACACAGATATTGCATCGGAATTAAATACAAAAGGGACAATGCCGACTTAAGGACAAGATGACTGACTCTTCTTACTGACTATGATGTGAACCATTCCTGTGACACTAGTTATAGATTCCGATGTTTCAATTCAGGTTTACTGTTTCCCTTGGACATTCTTATTAACGATGAATCACAGAAATTGCATCGGAATTTTAATACAAAAGGCACAATGCCGACTTAACTACAAGAAGACTGACTCTTCTTACTAACTATGCTTTGAACCATTCCTGTGACACTAGTTATAGATTCCGATGCTTAACTTAAGGATTACTGTATCCCTCTGACCTTCTTAGTGACGATGAAACACAGAAATTGCATCGGAAATTAGTACAAAAACCCAATGCCGACTTAAGTACAAGAATACTGACTCATCTTACTGTCTATGTTTTGAACCGTCCCTGTGACACTAGATATAGATTCCGATGCTTCATCCAGGTTTACTGTATCCCATGGACCTTCTTATTGACGATGAAGCACAGAAATTGCATCGGAATTAAATACAAAAGGCACAATGCCGTTTTAAATACAAGAAGACTGACTCTTCTTACTGACTATGTTTTGACTCATTCCTGTGACACTACTTATGGATTCCGATGCTTCACTTCAGGTTAAATGTATCCCTCTGACCTTCTTATTGACGATGAAACACAGAAATTGCATCGGAATTAAATACAAAAGGCACAATGCCGAATTAAGTAAAAGAAGACTGACTCTTTTTACTGTCTATTTTTGAACCAGTCCTGTGACACTAGTTATAGGTTCCGATGCTTCACTTCAGGTTTACTGTATCCCTTGGACCTTCTTATAAACGATGAAACAAAGATATTGCATCGGAATTCAATACAAAAGGCACAATGCCGACTTAACTACAAGAAGACTGACTCTTCTTACTGACTATGCTTTGAGCCATTCCTGTGACACTACTTATGGATTCCGATGCTTCACTTCAGGTTAACTGTATCCCTCGGACCTTCTTATTGACGATAAAACACAGAAATTGCATCGGAATTAGATACAAAAGGCACAATCCCGAATTAGGTACAAGAAGACTGACTCTTATTACTGTCTATTTTTGAACCAGTCCTGTGACAATAGTAACAGACTCTGATGGTTCACTCCAAGTTTAATGCATCCCACGGACCATCTTATTGACGATGAAACACAGAAATTGCATCGGAATAAAATGCAAAGGGCACAATGCCGACTTAAGTAAGAGAAGACTGACTCTTCTTACTGTCTATGATTTGAACCATTCCTGTGACACTAGTTATAGATTCCGATGCTTCACTCCAGGATTACAGTATCCCTTGGACCTTCTTTTTGACGATGAAACACAGAAATTGCATCGGAATTAAATACAAAAGGCACAATGCCGACTTAAGTACACGAAGACTGACTCTTCTTACTGTCTATGATTTGAACCATTCCTGTGACACTAGTTATAGATATCGATGCTACACTCCAGGTTTACAGTATCCCTTGGACCTTCTTTTAGACGATGAAGCACAGAAATTGCATCGGAATTAAATAGAAAAGGCACAATGAAGACTTAAGTACAAGAAGACTGACTCTTCTTACTGACTATGTTTTGAACCATTCCTGTGACTCTAGTAATAGTTTCCGATGCTTCACTTCAGGTTTACTATATCCCTTGGACCTTCTTGTTGACGATGAAACACAGAAATTGCATCGGAATTAAATACAAAAGGCAAAATGCCGACTTAAGTACACGAAGACTGACTCTTCTTACTGTCTATGTTTTGAACCATTCCTGTGACACTAGTTATAGATTCCGATGCTACACTCCAGGTTTACTGTATCCCTTGGACCTTCTTTTCGACGATGAAACACAGAAATTGCATCGGAATTAAATACAAAAGGCACAATGCCGACTTAAGTACAAGAAGACTGACTCTTCTTACTAACTATGTTTTGAACCATTCCTGTGACACTAGTTATGGATTCCAATGTTTCGCTTCAGGTTTACTGTATACTTTGGACCTTCTTATTGACGATGAAACACAGAAATCGCATCGGAATTAAATACAAAGGGCACAATGCCGACTTAAGTACAAGACGTCTGACTCTTCTTACTGTCTATGCTTTGAAACATTACTGTGACACTACTTATAGATTCCGATGCTTCACTCCAGGTTTACTGTATCCCTTGGACCTTCTTATTGACGATGAAACCTAGAAATTGCATCGGAATTAAATACAAGAGGCTCAATGCCGACTTAATGACAAGGTGACTGACTCTTCTCACTGACTAAGTTTTGAACCATTCCTGTGACACTAGTTATAGATTCCGATTCTTCACTTCAGGACTACTGTATCCCTCTGACCTTCTTATGGACGATGAAACACAGAAATTGCATCGGAATTAAATACAAAAGGCACAATGCCGACTTAAGTACTAGAAGACTGACTCTTCTTACTTTCTATGTTTTGAACCATTCCTGTGACACTAGTTGTAGATTCCGATGCTTCACTTCAGGTTTACTGTATCCCTTGGACCTTATTATTGACGATGAAACACAGAAATTGCATCGGAATAAAATGCAAAGGGCACAATGCCGACTTAAGTAAGAGAAGACTGACTCTTCTTACTGTCTATGATTTGAACCATTCCTGTGACATTAGTTATAGATTCCGATGCTTCACTCCAGGTTTACTGTATCCCTTGGACCATCCTATTAACGATGAAACACGGAAATTGCAACAGAATTAAATAGAAAATGCACAATGTTGACTTAAGTACAAGAGGACTGACTCTTCTTACAGACTATGTTTTGAACCATTCCTATGACACTACTTATGGATTCCGATGCTTCACTTCAGGTTTACACTATCCCTCTGGCCTTATTGACGATGAAACACAGAAATAGCATCGGAATTAAATACAAAAGGCACAATGGCGACTTAAGTTCAAGAAGACTGACTCTTCTTACTTTCTATGTTTTGAAACATTCCTGTGACACTAGTTATTCATTCCGATGCTTCACTCCAGGTTTACTGTATCCCTTGGACCTTCGTATTGACGATGAAACACAGAAATTGCATCGGAAATAAATACAAAATGCACAATGCCGACTTAAGGACAAGAAGACTGACTCTTCTTACTGTCTATTTTTGTACCAGTCCTGTGACACTAGTTATAGACTCCGATGCTTCACTCCAGGTTTACTGTATCCCATGGACCTTCTTATTGACGATGAAACACAGAAATTGCATCGGAATAAAATGCAAAGGGCACAATGCCGACTTAAGTAAGAGAAGACTGACTCTTCTTACTGTCTATGATTTGAACCATTCCTGTGACATTAGTTATAGATTCCGATGCTTCACTCCAGGTTTACTGTATCCCTTGGACCATCCTATTAACGTTGAAACACAGAAATAGCAAGAGAATTAAATAGAAAATGCACAATGATGACTTAAGTACAAGAAGACTGACTCTTCTTACTGACTATGTTTTGAACCATTCCTGTGACACTAGTTATTGATCCCGATGCTTCACTCCAGGTTTACTGTATCCCTTGAACCTTCGTATTGACGATGAAACACAGAAATTGCATCGGAAATAAATACAAAATGCACAATGCCGACTTAAGGACAAGAAGACTGACTCTTCTTACTGTCTATTTTTGTACCAGTCCTGTGACACTAGTTATAGACTCCGATGCTTCACTTCAGGTTTACTGTATCCCTCTGACCGTCTTATTGACGATGAAACACAGAATTTGCATCGGAATTAAATAGAAAATGCACAATGCCGACTTAAGTACAAGAAGACTGACTCTTCTTACTCTCTATGTTTTGAACCATTCCTGTGACACTAGTTGTAGTGTCCGATGCTTCACTTCAGGTGTACTGTATCCCTTGGAACTTCTTATTGACGATGAAACACAGAAATTGCATCGGAATTTAATAGAAAAGACACAATGCCGACTTAAGTACAAGAAGACTGCCTCTTCCAACTGTCTATGTTTTGAACCATTCCTGTGACACTAGTTATAGATTCCGATGCTTCACTTCCGGTTTACTGTATCCCTCTGACCGACTTATTTACGATGAAACACAGAATTTGCATCGGAGTTAAATAGAAAATGCACAATGCCCACATAAGTTCTAGAAGACTGACTCTTCTTACTGACAATGCTTTGAACCATTCCTGTGACACTAGTTATGGATTAAGAAGCTTCACTTCAGGTTAACTGTATCCCTCTGACCTTCTTATTGACGATCAAACACAGAAATTGCATCGGAATTAAATACAAAAGGCACAATGACGAATTAAGTACAAGGAGACTGACTCTTCTTACTGTCTATCTTTGTACCAGTCCTGTGACACTAGTTATAGACTCCGATGCTTCACTCCTGGTTTACTGCATCCCATGGACTTTCTTATTGACGATGAAACACAGAAATTGCATCGGAATAAAATGCAAAGGGCACAATGCCGACTTAAGTAAGAGAAGACCGAATCTTCTTACTGTCTATGATTTGAACCATTCCTGTGACATTAGTTATGGATTCCGATGCTTCACTCCAGGTTTACTGTATCCCTTGGACCATCCTATTAACGTTGAAACACAGAAATTGCAACAGAATTAAATAGAAAATGCACAATGATGACTTAAGTACAAGAAGACTGACTCTTCTTACTGTCTATGTTTTGAACCATCCCTGTGATACTAGTTATAGATTCCGATGCTTCACTTGAGGTTTACTGTATCCCTTGGACCTTCTTATTGACGATGAAACACAGAAATTGCATCGGAATTAAATACAAAAGGCAAAATGCCAACTTAAGTACAGAAGACTGACTCTTCTTACTTTCTATGTTTTGAACCATTCCTGTGACACTAGTTATAGATTCCGATGCTTCACTCCTGGATTACTGTATCCCTTGGACCTTCTTATTGACGATGAAACACAGATATTGCATCGGAATTAAATACAAAAGGCACAATGCCGCCTTATGGACGGGAAGACTGACTCTTCCTACTGTCTATGTTTTGAACCATTCCTGAGACACTAGTTATAGATTCCGATGCTTCACTTCACGTTTACTGTATCCCTCTGACCTTCTTATTGACAATGAAACACAGAAATAGCATCGGAATTAAATAGAAAAGGCACAATGCCGACTTAAGTACAAGAAGACTGCCTCTTCTTACTGTCTATGGTATGAATCATTCCTGTGACTCTAGTTGTAGTGTCCGATGCTTCACTTCAGGTGTACTGTATACCTTGGACCTTCTTATTGACGATGAAACACAGAAATTGCATCAGAATTAAATACAAAAGACACAATGCCGACTTAAGTACAAGAACACTGCCTCTTCCAACTGCCTATGTTTTGAACCATTCCTATGACACTAGTTATAGATTCCGATGCTTCACTTCAGGTTTTCTGTATCCCTCTGACCGTCTTATTGACGATGAAACACAGAATTTGCATCGGAAATAAATAGAAAATGCACAATGCCGACTTAAGTTCTAGAAGTCTGACTCTTCTTACTGGCTATGTTTTGAACCATTCCTGTGACACTAGTTATGGATTCCGAAGCTTCACTTCAGGTTAACTGTATCCGTCTGACCTTCTTATTGACGATGAAACACAGAAATTGCATCGGAATTAAATACAAAAGGCACAATGCCGAATTAAGTACAAGAAGACTGACTCTTCTTACTGTCTATTTTTGAACCAGTCCTGTGACACTAGTTATAGACTCCGATGCTTCACTCCAGGTCTACTGTATCCCATGGACCTTCTTATTGACGATGAAACACAGATATAGCATCGGAATAAAATGAAAAGGGCACAATGCCGACTTAAGATAGAGAAGACTGACTCTTCTTACTGTCTATGATTTGAACCATTCCTGTAACATTACTTATAGATTCCGATGCTTCACTCCATGTTTACAGTATCCCTTGGACCATCCTATTAACGATGAAACACAGAAATTGCAACAGAATTAAATAGAAAAGGCACAATGCCGCCTTATGGACAGGAAGACTGACTCTTCCTACTGTCTATGTTTTGAACCATTCCTGAGACACTATTTATAGATTCCGATGCTTCACTTCAGGTTTACTGTATCCCTAGGACCGTCTTATTGACGATGAAACAAAGATATTGCATCGGAATTCAATACAAAAGACGCAATGCCGACTTAAGTACTAGAAGACTGACTCTTCCTACTGTCTATGTTTTGAGCCATTCCTGAGACAGTAGTTATAGATTCCGAAGCTTCACTTCAGGTTTACTGTATCCCTTGGACCGTCTTGTTGACGATGAAACAAAGATATTGGATCGGAATTCAATACAAAAGGCACAAAGCCGACTTTACTAAAAGAAAACTGACTCTTCTTACTGACTATGCTTTGAACCATTCCTGTGACACTAGTTATAGATTCCGATGCTTAACTTCAGGATTACTGTATCCCTCTGACCTTCTTACTGACAATGAAACACAGAAATTGCATCGGAAATCAATAAAAAACACAATGCCGACTTAAGTACATGAAGACTGGCTCTTCTTACTGTCTATGTTTTGAACCATTCCTGTGACACTAGTTGTAGATTCCGATGCTTCACTTCAGGTTTACTGTATCCCTTGGACTTTCTTATTGACGATGAAAGACAGAAATTGCATCGGAATTAAATCCAAAAGACACAATGCCGACTTAAGTACAAGAAGACTGACTCTTCCAACTGTCTATGTTTTGAACCATTCCTGTGACACTGTTTATAGATTCCGATGCTTCACTTCAGGTTTACTGTATCCCTCTGACCGGCTTATTGACGATGAAACACAGAAATTGCATCGGAATTAAATAGAAAAGGCACAATGCCGACTTAAGTACTAGAAAAATGACTCTTCTTACTGACTATGTTTTGAACCACTCCTGTGACTCTACTTATGGATTCCGATGCTTCACTTATGGTTTACTGTATCCCTTGGACCTTCTTATTGACGATGAAGCACAGATATTGCATCGGAATTAAATACAAAAGGCACAATGCCGCCTTATGGACGGGAAGACTGACTCTTCCTACTGTCTATGTTTTGAACCATTCCTGAGACACTAGTTATAGATTCCGATGCTTCACTTCACGTTTACTGTATCCCTCTGACCTTCTTATTGACAATGAAACACAGAAATAGCATCGGAATTAAATAGAAAAGGCACAATGCCGACTTAAGTACAAGAAGACTGACTCTTCTTACTGTCTATGGTATGAATCATTCCTGTGACTCTAGTTGTAGTGTCCGATGCTTCACTTCAGGTGTACTGGCTATGTTTTGAACCATTCCTGTGACACTAGTTATGGATTCCGAAGCTTCACTTCAGGTTAACTGTATCCCTCTGACCTTCTTATTGACGATGAAACACAGAAATTGCATCGGAATTAAATACAAAAGACACAATGCCGACTTAAGTACAAGAACACTGCCTCTTCCAAATGCCTATGTTTTGAACCATTCCTATGACACTAGTTATAGATTCCGATGCTTCACTTCAGGTTTTCTGTATCCCTCTGACCGTCTTATTGACGATGAAACACAGAATTTGCATCGGAATTAAATAGAAAATGCACAATGCCGACTTAAGTTCTAGAAGTCTGACTCTTCTTACTGGCTATGTTTTGAACCATTCCTGTGACACTAGTTATGGATTCCGAAGCTTCACTTCAGGTTAACTGTATCCCTCTGACCTTCTTATTGACGATGAAACACAGAAATTGCATCGGAATTAAATACAAAAGGCACAATGCCGAATTAAGTACAAGAAGACTGACTCTTCTTACTGTCTATTTTTGAACCAGTCCTGTGACATTAGTTATAGACTCCGATGCTTCACTCCAGGTCTACTGTATCCCATGGACCTTCTTATTGACGATGAAACAGAGATATTGCATCGGAATAAAATGAAAAGGGCACAATGCCGACTTAAGATAGAGAAGACTGACTCTTCTTACTGTCTATGATTTGAACCATTCCTGTAACATTACTTATAGATACCGATGCTTCACTCCAGGTTTACAGTATCCCTTGGACCATCCTATTAACGATGAAACACAGAAATTGCAACAGAATTAAATAGAAAAGGCACAATGCCGCCTTATGGACAGGAAGACTGACTCTTCCTACTGTCTATGTTTTTGAACCATTCCTGAGACACTAGTTATAGATTCCGATGCTTCACTTCAGGTTTACTGTATCCCTAGGACCGTCTTATTGACGATGAAACAAAGATATTGCATCGGAATTCAATACAAAAGACGCAATGCCGACTTAAGTACTAGAAGACTGACTCATCCTACTGTCTATGTTTTGTGCCATTCCTGAGACAGTAGTTATAGATTCCGAAATTCACTTCAGGTTTACTGTATCCCTTGGACCGTCTTGTTGACGATGAAACAAAGATATTGGATCGGAATTCAATACAAAAGGCACAAAGCCGACTTTACTAAAAGAAAACTGACTCTTCTTACTGACTATGCTTTGAACCATTCCTGTGACACTAGTTATAGATTCCGATGCTTAACTTCAGGATTACTGTATCCCCTCTGACCTTCTTACTGACAATGAAACACAGAAATTGCATCGGAAATCAATAAAAAACACAATGCCGACTTAAGTACATGAAGACTGGCTCTTCTTACTGTCTATGTTTTGAACCATTCCTGTGACACTAGTTGTAGATTCCGATGCTTCACTTCAGGTTTACTGTATCCCTTGGACTTTCTTATTGACGATGAAAGACAGAAATTGCATCGGAATTAAATCCAAAAGACACAATGCCGACTTAAGTACAAGAAGACTGACTCTTCCAACTGTCTATGTTTTGA